>NW_021636065.1:0-45984 GCF_004799145.2 Neltuma alba | reverse complement strand
AATTTTTTTGAACGATAAGAGGCAAAGTTATTAGGATTTTAAACTTTTAAGACAAATTTGTGTCCAAAAGACTTCTAAATACCCAATGCTTCTGAATGAAAACTTCCAGAACAACAAATTTGTATCTTAATCCTAGTATTATTAAGAATATTTGAGATCTCATTATGCATGATTGAATCGTCGCCTTTGATCATATATTCAAAAGAAGCAATTAAATGCACAAGCTGAGTCGCCTATCAACCTTACCACATAGACTTCATTGTGGTATTTTTTTTATGCTCCACCCTTAAGGTGTACAGAGTTTTGGCTGCTCATTTTATCTTAATCTTGTTTTTTTTTTTTGCCCCTTTCATGAATCACTGCCATGGCCTTGTATTAAAAAAGAGAAAACATCGTATTTGATTGATTTTTTCCTACGTATTCTGTGGATATTTAAAGCTTGTGTTCTAACGACAATATATACTTGTTTGGGCTTTTCTGTTTGCTACAGATCATTTGATTAAGGAAAATTATTCAATGGTTAAACAAGTTACAGTAAAATGATGGACATGATAGAATTGGGCTGTGTTTTGTGTGGAATGTGGCATTTGTTTTACACTTGTGCATTTTGACGTCATTTTGGTATCTTGATATATGAGATATTCTATGCATTCTTGCTATTAATAGATATGTTTGGGATATGATATGTGATCTGGGCTAGTTAAGATCATGATGAGTTGATTAGTTATTGGTTGATTATTTAGGGTTCTATATAAATTGGATTGTAAATTCGTAATTATAGTTTAGATGAGTGGGATGGTGGAGTCCTTACCAAAAGGGAAAATTAACATAGGTCCGCACCTCATGCGTAATCCCAAAAGTTGTGGGGCTTATTAGGTACTCTTTTAGAAGGTTTGTTATCATTTGTCTGGTCGATCAATAAATATCATTATCATTTTGTTCTTTTTCTTTACATGATATCACAGCCAAGTTGATGACTAACACAAATTCTATACATGCACAACCAAAGTCACTACAACAATGTTCAAACCACCACCATATATGAAGATTTTCAATGAATCCCATCACGTATATATTCTATGTCATCAAATATTAGAAACCAAACCTTAACCACTTCTAGAAATTGAGGCTTAATTGCTCTCTCAAAGATTCTAATTATCCCTAATCAACTTGAGCAGGTAGCCAAAATTATGTACCGTACGTGGAGTGTAACCCTATGCATGTTCCAATTTGTTATAAAACTAAAACTCTTAAATAGCCTATAAAGTGCTTATTTGGAATGATATTAGTATTTTTTATGAACAACTTTTCAATCATAATTTACGTAATGTAAGATAAGCATATGAGAGAAATTTTATTTTGAACTATGTAAATAAATGCTTTTGAGGTGTCCAATTATGATCCCAGACGAGCATTAAGTCTACTTGCACCAACACTTCAACACCCTCATTTGTTCTTCCTGAATCAATGCCCCTATTGATTAGGAGTGCAATTGAATCTAGAGTGTCTAATTCTTCCCCTCAATTGAATCAACGAAAGTTCAATTGCCTTAGTGATCAGATTGCGTCAAACTAGGTCTAAATCAACTTCAAATGATCAACATTCTTCTTCAAATTAAAATTTCATAATTATCAACCCTAACTCAGAAAATATCAAAAGCTACATTTGGGTACTCGTGTTTGACACCATAAATCAAGAAGAACTCATGCTCAGGATAGCACGCGGATCCAAACTAATTACCTAATATGCCCTTTTCTTGGTGCAACACCGTCATTTTCTTGAAAAAAAAATGTCTAGAGATCTTAGAGAAAACTATCAAAGTGATATAAATAAGAAACCCCATAAAAAGATTGACTAATTTAAACCAAATTTATTAATGTATATGAAATTTGTTAATATATACTTATAATAAGGATAGAATAGAGTACTAAAAACCTCAAAAGGCACATACATTTTTGGAAAAATTGCAATTAAAGACTCTAGAGTTTGAAAAATACATATAGGGACACATGACAATTTCACTATGGTTTTTGACAATAATAATATGTTATGAAGTTGTCACGGATCCTTATCTGTGTTTTTCAAATCCTACGGTTTTTTTTTTGCGACTTTTCCTACATTTTATTTAATAAAATAATTATATAATTGTCAAATTAAAGTATGAGTAGCTCTCTCTTAGCATAGTTTCCTCGATCTTCAAAAATTTTTAAATTATTGTTCTTGACCTTGTTTAAATTAAGTTCCCATTCACTTATGATTTCTTTTTTAAAGGAAGTCTCTTTCACTTGATTTAATTAACCACAATTTGTAAGTTGCATGCATCCGAAATCTTCTTTTTCTTGGAATACTTCATCTTAGTTTTGCAAAAACAAGGGCGTTCGTTGGTAAGGAGTCTCCTCATATCCTTAATGGTGAGATTCTTTGGAATAAATGAATGGTAGTAGTCAAGAGAGGGGATTAATTTTCAACCCACATTCCCCTAAGTTCTTCAATATACTTATTTTGTTAATACAAAAAAGTCAAAGATCTAAAAGCAAACAAGAAAATCAAAAAGGGCGTATTACCATGTGTTGACATTAATATTTACGCGTTTTTCCACAGTATTCAGCAATGCTTTTCCTTTGCCGTTAACTAGAACCAACATAAACGTGCCAGTTCAATTTAAATGTTTAGAAATATGGAAAGGGTAAAGTAGCATCAATCATCTTGATCTTATTCTAAATTTCAAGGTGCATCCAGCGTCATGATATTATTTTCTTAGTGTATCTAACACTTCGATCCAGTATCCTAATTTTACTTATGGTTTAAGGTGCTAGATATACTATAAATAAGATACAGATTCTGGATGCACAAAAAAGTAACATTAGGATATTGGGTGCATCATAAATAAAATTAGAGTGCTGAATACATCTAGAAAATAAAACTAGGGTGTTGGCTACTTTACCTATATGAAAATACACAAGGTTTTGATTTCATTGAAACAATGAATCTTGACTAAAGTTTTATTTTTCTTTTGCCAATTGATTGAGGGGGACAAATTCTCTCCGCTGAAAATCATGATGTCCCTCCCCCATCTAAAATTGCAGTCAACTGGGTTTGATCTCGATCGGTTTGATATAATAACGCAATTTACACTGCACAATTGTTGAATCAAGTCATTCTTCTTATTCTTCCTTTTTGAATGCTCTCTTTGGACTTTATATACAGGGCATCTTCTTGAAAGTATTTTTAATCTTTTTCATAACACATTTTTTAAGAAGTACTATCTATGGTTAAACTACAAAATAGATCTTATATGTTTAAAATATATACTTAGTCCTTTAATTCTATACATGATTTTAATTTAGCCTTTTAATTTTAAAAAAATACTTTTAGTTTTTAACTTTAAAATTATTGACAAAAAATGATGACATTGAGATTGTAAATGTTGATAAAACATTCTTAAGTGCTAGCATATTAAGTCTAATTTTCAAAGATTGTTATAAAAAAATTGTCATGTAAGCCTAACAATATTAGAGTTAAAGGACTAAATTAAAATATTGTATAAAGTTAAATGATCAAATACATACTTTAGCCATTTTATATTAAGGGCCGGAGGTAGTATTATATCTTTTTCATATATGTCAATATTTAATAAAGATACTGAGGGGGGGAAAACTAATGTCATATTAGGGTTTAGTGTAGTTTTAATTAGAAATAAATTATATTTGGAATCCGATAAAACATAAAGGAAACCAAAAGCCCAAAAATTAAAAAGCGATGTGTATATGATCATTACATAAATCTTGATCAAGTGTCCCTCAATGCTTGGTGTAGAGCCAGTAATATGATCTGCCAACTCACAAAAAATAGCAGATTGGGTTGATAAAAATTAAACTCATTTAAAAACAAATTTTTTGAATTCATAACCACCAAGATCAAAGCTGTAGCGAGCTAACCCAGGTTGGCAGGCTACCCGTTTTTCCCCCTCCCTTTGAAACACATTGTCCCTCCTCTTTCCCCTCTCATTTTTCAGTTTTCACGCTTCGCCTAAATCAATTACGTACAAGGTTAATTTGGGGACATTCTAGAAAGGTGAACAATACTGCAGACCATTTGGGAAGCTTTGTTACTGATGATTTATGATACTCATGTGGGTTAGGCTGCAAGTATTTTGGATAAAGACAGTGCTATTATTATTAGAGATGGATGAGATAAAAATGATTTGGTCAGATGATGAGAATATAAATTAAGGAGACAATGCAAGCACGTGATGAGAAATGAACATTGAGAAGATGAGAGGAAGCTTACTTAATTTACCTTGGATAAGTAGGAAGAGTGGTCCAAGCATAAGCAATGGAGCCTCTGAACATTTGGATTTTTAATGTATGATTAATAATTTGGCATGTTTAGATTTCATGTTTTATTTATGATAATTTATATTTGAATGTTTCATTTTAGGTATTTAATTAGGAATTAGAATGGATTTGGTAAAAGTAAACAAAAGACAAAGATTTTAAAAAAGTAAACAAAAGACAAAAAGTGGGGCCAACTAGGTTGGAGAAATACCAACCTACCACAGGCAGCCCGTAATTAATAGGCAACCCGTATTTTCACCTCTAGTTCAATGGTAAGCAAGTCTTTATTTCAAACCATTAGATAAAGCCAACAAGCCAAATTTTGAACAAAAAATGATAGAACAATGTTCAAGAAGTGAAAAATGTAAAGGGTTAAGAAATTTGCCCCCAAAGTTTTTACCAAAGAGTGCTAGGCATCTAAAAAATTTTTTTGAGGTGCAAATTTACTTTAGAAGTTTAAAATTATAGTAATACTTTTACTATTAAAAAACTAATATTGATAATTAAAATTATGACATTAACAATTAATATTTTTAATGGTAGAAGACAATATTATTACGATTTTAAACTTTCCGAAGCAAATTTGTATTAAAAAAAAACTTTCATTAGCTTAACATTTTTGAATGAAAACTTTTGAAATAAATTTACATCTTAGCCTAACTTTAAATGCATGATTCTGAAAAATTATAGTCAATTGAAGTTATTATTGAATCAGTTGAAGCAGTGTTTCATTGTGGTTAAATTGGATCAACCTAATTATGATTAAAATAATACAATTTAATTAATATAAAAATATTCATATATGATCCTTAAAAAAGTAATAATTAAGTAAAAGAAAGGCATTAATCCACATGTAAATGGAATATTTATGTATAAGTTATACATAATCCAACAAAATATAAGTACTAAAGTACAAATCTGATGGACTATGATTTTTTCAACTCAAAATGATGCCGTTTTAAGCTCAATAAAGGAAATAAATCCAACATGATAGACTCATCCAAAATTCTTGATTGGGTTGGTTAAGGGAATTAGTCTAACCTACCAACTCGAATTAGGTGTTAGAGTTGTTGAAATGATACAAAGACAATACATTTTTTGTTAATTGTTTTGTTTGCTTCTTCCTCTCCTATTTATTCAGTTTATTTTTTTTGGCTCTATATATCTTTATTCTTTGCAATCTCAAGTGAGAAACTAAGAAAGAAAATGACTTGAATGAGAATCAGTTTTCTCACTGAATAAGGATGGTCTGCTTCCTCTTTGAGAATGAGTATGAGAGATCTGAATTTCATGTTCTGACCACAAGACACTTATTAGGTATTTCCTTTTGCTATAAATTTATCAAAATTTGTATAATTCAAATTTCTTAATGTATAAAAATTATATAAAATAATATTATTCATGATAATATAACAAAGTATAATTTAACTATCATATTAATTTTAATATAATAATACCGAAAAAATTATTCTGTTGAAATTAGAAGTATTTATTCAATTAATTTTTATAACAAAAATACAACCCGAGAAACGACAATGTATATCTGAATTAATTTTAATATTCTACAATATACTTTGGGCCTCTAAGTGCAGGCCTTTGTTTTGGGCCTAAGTACAGGCCTCAAAGGAATTGAAGAATGTAATTGTGTCATCCAATTTTATTTTATTGCTGTCGAATGTGTTTTACAATTTACACCTGTGAATTTTGTTGTCTATGGCCAAGAAAAAGCATTTGATCCTTATTATAAAACCTATTTAACTAATTTGATTAGACTAAAAAAAGTTAGGTAATTTAGTTAATTATAAGAAATATAACATGCTTTTCCTAAAATACCGTAATCATCCTCCTTAATATCTTTCTTTTTTCTTTTACTTAATTATGTTTGAGAGAGCATCAATAGTGGTAATTTAGAAAAAATTGATAAATATGATAACTAAATCTTATATTTAGGACTAAAATCAATTCAATAATCATGTTATATATTAAGGACCGGAAGAGTCCTTTGATCATTTATCAGAACTTGCTAATCCCTGTGGATAGCTAATCTAGCATCATATACGACATCTCTAAACGGATGATCATTATCACAACCTGTCAAGATCAAATATTAATAGCGTTTATATAATTAGAATTTACAACTATTTCCTCTACCTTCTAGACCAGCACGCATTGATGCCTTGCATGATCGCGCGGTCAATTTTGCAATTGGTAACCATCTTAAGCTTGCAACTGAAACCACAAACGCATGGATTGACAAGACTTTTTTTTGTCTTTTGTTGAACTTGTAAATCAAAGTGACTTGAAGATATTGTGAGTTACACCAAAAAAGACTAGAGAGAATATTAATCTAGCTAAAATCTCCTATCGAACCTCTTTCACAAGACAATTGCTTTTCTAAAGCCATATGGTCCACGTTAAGCAAGACTAATTGTAAATCAAGTAATGTCTTGTTTCTTTTTGGTCAAAATATAATGTCTTGTTTCATTCATTTTTTTTTTTTGCTAGACACAGGTGTCCTCCTATTAGAGGAAATCTTATTCAAAGTACTGTCAAATACTAAATATGAGTACCTTTCTCAATTGGGATTCGAATATTAGTTTATCATATTGTGGAGGATTATCCATTTTCACCAAACTCAACCCTATTGGTTTTTTATCCAACATATTTACATGCAAATGTTAATATTGTTGCAGTCCCCCTAACTAAAATTCTTTCATAGCTACTTCTAATACTAATGTGTCCTCCACAATGCCATCTCTCCTTTATAACTGACCTCCCCATGTCAACTCAAGCAAAATTTTCAATGGCCCCTTTTTTGTGGTTAGGTGCGTACCATGGAAACAATCAATTACTATTTATCCCCCACCTATTCCTAAGTTTTTCATTTTTCCCATGAAATTATATAGGTGTTATGCATATGGGACTCTTCCAGAATATATATGAACTTTATACTAAGCCTTACATAGGTTTATTATATAAAAATTAGATAACTAATTTAAATATTTAAAAATTATTTAAATTAATTATTTGTAATAAGTATGAGTTAGTTTGGAAATTAAGAACCCAGGCCACCCTACATTCTACATTTTCGAGGCCCACAGTCCTTACAAGATATTGAGAGCCTAATGATACGTTTAAGGAGCAAAATGATATAGAAGGTTTTGCAAGCTTTGATAAGAAATGTGTTTGAAATGAAGACTCGATCAATCCAAAGATACAAAAACAATCCTAAAAACAATCTCCATATTGAGAAACCTAGAGGCGCAAGAGCTTCCAAATCAATAAATGGACTTCAAAATGAAACTACGAAAGGCCAATAATTAAGTTAAAGGATGGAGGATTTCCAAAACAATTTCCATATTAATTCAACGCCCAAGTTGTTGAATTTTTCATTTTGATTTGTTTATAAGGAAGGGATGGAGTATTTATCATTTAATTCTAGATCCATATAATTGGATTTGATCCGAATTACCTCATCTATCCTTACTTCATCCATATTCATTCATAAATGAGATTATTTAAAATAATCTAATATTCGTCACTATTTAAGTCCTTTCATAAATTGAAATATCCTCCAATATTTTAATTGATCCTAATTTCCTATCTTTTTGGGCTTTTAGATTTAACTTAGTATTTTTGAAGAGTCCTAATAAGTTTAGAGTCTAGTTAGAATCAATTAACTTAGCATGCATTAGAAGTCAAGTTAAATAAAGAGCACTATTTAGTTTCTTTTTGAGTGAACATTGCTTGTTTTCAATGTTCTGGATTGAATGTGTGACGACCGTTCTTTCAAAACCATTTTAGATGAAATCTAACAATTTATTCCAAAGATTAACCATGATAGAAAAGAAGAAGAAACCTTAAAATTTTAAAATCACTATCATGGTTAAAAGAAATAAACTTATATCACGAGCACATCGATACTTAACTTAGGGCTTGGACTTTTAAAGTCCAGAAATATCATTCCACCCTTAGCCCAAACAAAAACTTATACTTTCAAACGAATGTCACGTGCAACATCTCAGAGGCATCTGGCTTTCTAACAACTCTTTTATCAATTAGCAATAATCAAATGTATTAGTTCACAACATCAAAATAGATGAGCTCTACGTGACAATATATAATAAAATAGCACATAAGACAAAAGAAGGGAGGCTATATAAGAAAAGCTTGATAGCTAAGCCTTCGCCATCTTCTCTAACAGACCAGCCTTAGAGCTATTACCTGAAAATGTTAAACCACGGGGGTGAGACAAACGTCTCAGTAACCAACTTTCCAACTCATCATACATACTAAAATGAGCTCGTGAGGTGTCAAGTGGGATAATTATTAATTCTCGAGAAATATAGATATATTTATAGAAATATAATTTTAATCATCCAAACCCTCACTATGGGGGTCAACACACAAGCCACATAAGTCTATCCCTCACTCTAGAGGATCAATCAAACATATGGGCCTATGCCTCACTTTGGGGGACGAATAAGAAGCCACAAAGGCCTATTCCTCACTATGGGGACGAAAGAAGAAGCCAACCAATGTGCACCAATGGCGGCCTTACCACGTGGTAGGATAGGACTCAATCCCAAAATCCAAATAACAACCAATCATTCACAATATAATAAAAATGTCTCAATATTTTCTCAGTATAATCCATAAGATATAAATCGTATATCTTTTCCAAACTTCTCAATCACAATTCCAAAAATCCCACAAGACAATTTTCATTGCTCAAAAGATATAACATATCTACTCAAGTTCCAAATATCAAATATTATTCTAAAAATAGCAAAATACTCACAAACAACATATTAACACATATAACAAGTGTAAAGTGGTTACCTCTCGTCAAAGTAATAGAAGGATTACCACGAGGTCAATCCTTTGCTCAACCAATAATTAATTTACACAATTAATATAATAACATATTAATATAAACTAACTAATTAATTAATTAAGCTTATATATTAGTTAAATTCCTAATTTAATTTAATTTTCATTCTAAATTCTCACCACTCTTATAACCCAAAATTAAGTATTTAGAACTAATTGATAATTTTCTAACAAGCCAAATTATTTATTTACATCCTCCAACTTATTTACTTTAATAAAAAGAATTTTCCAAAATTTCTAAATATGAAATTACTATATTCTAAATTCTAAAAATCTCATTTGAAATTTAAACCTCAAAACCGAACCATCAAAAATTCAATAGTGTCTCAAATATTTATATATATAAATAATCTAATCAAAATTTTAATGGCATATATATATTTTCATAAATAATGAACTTTAACTACAATAATTATTTGAAAACCTCCAATCACTCAATAAACAAAACTAAACCGATTAAAGTCTCAATAATATATCAAACAACTCAAATAAATTATTTAACTTAATTTTAATCGGTATAAATATAATATATCTCATAAATAACATTTTTTAATTAAAAATTAATTTTTAAATACTAAAATTA
Source organism: Neltuma alba (assembly GCF_004799145.2). Lineage (NCBI taxonomy): Eukaryota > Viridiplantae > Streptophyta > Magnoliopsida > Fabales > Fabaceae > Neltuma > Neltuma alba. Next base: position 36,171 of record NW_021636065.1, on the reverse strand, counting down.
ACAAATAGACAAATCTAAACCGGTAGAAATGATCTACTGTAATAGATCTACAATACTGTGGTTAACACTCATCAAAACTAAATACTTTCTCCAAACTCTATACCAAAAATTTCCTCTAAGCAACACAAAATTACTATTGTTAAATAGATTTGACGGAGTAGAATAACTTTCATGAAGGAAGTTTTATAATTAGAAATAGTTTTACTTACCAAAATGATCTGTAACGATGGAGAAAGAAACGGGAGGAAGAGAGGAAGAGAGGGACGCTGGAAGCCAGAACGCGGAGAGAGAGAAGAAGAAGAGAAAAGAAAGATGGGGAAGGTAAAAAGAAAACACTCAGGGTAAACTGAAGTTAAAGACCCTAGATAAATGGAGAAAATAACAGTTTGGGACCCTTTTTTTCAATTTTTAAATATTTAAATTCTTGGAGTAAAATTTAAGATGTTACAGAATGTCTTGTAACAATTCGATTATATTTTTATGGCGTTTCATGAGATTTTGTTAGAGTGTCTTACATGAGATTCCATTTCTTTTTTAGGGGGTTCAATATCAAATACACGTTCTAATTATGAGCATTCTAAACCTTTTGATAAGTAAAACTTCCTTATCATATGCAATTAATAATGATATTTTTTAAAAAAAATTATAAATTTAAAAGATAAAGTGAATTAAGACAATATATTTAAAATGAAAGCAAACCTTGTTTAGCTCCTATATATTCATGACTAGAGGCGGTATAACATTATGTTTGATGATATAAGGACATCCATCATGTTTGACAATATTACACGTTTTACCTAAACATTAATTTTTTCAAATAGGATTCCTAAGTAATTATCAAACTTCATAACTAATTAACCAAATTTCTCTTTACTAATAACTTTTGTTGGGAGGAAACAACAACGAATTTAAAGGACAGGAAGTATATATGGCTAAAATTTCAGTGCGCATGGTAGAATCAATGCATGATTCAACCGTCAAAGAAAAAATAAAGAAAATTTAGCTAAAGTCATACAATGCTTCAATCAGATTGGTTTGTTGATCTTCAACACACTTAACGAGAGAAGAACTTTTAAGCTGATGCGTTGGCGTGCTTTAGCAATACTCTTGGATTATATTTGGTTCCCTTAGACAATTTCTGTTTATTTGTTTTTTTTTTATTGTAATGTAGAGTAGTATTTATAGTTTTCTTCTTCATTGAAAGAAACCTTTATCAATACAACAAGAAATTCTTTCTTATAAGTTAAGGGAACCAATAGTGGAAATATTGAGTTTTAATTTAATCAAATTTATAAGAGTCAAATGATTAATTTTCCCTTAACTTCTAAATTAAAAAAAGTGAACAATTTGAGTCTAACATCCTCCTCATATTACTTTACCATGCCTCCTATTAACTTATAGTTTGGGATAGGAGTGTTTAACACTGGCCTGTCCCAGTCGGTCCGTTCCGGTCTCGGTCTTATTATGACAGGACGGGACAAATCGGAACGAGACAAAAAAGGGATTGGAATGGGATGGGACACGGGACGGGATCGTCCTATCTCGGTCCCTTTTATTTTTTTTAATTTTTTATCATATTTATATAATTTTTTTTTTATGTTTTTTAAGATTTGAGACTATTGTATGAAACTATGAACCCATTTATTTAGAGTTTTTATATTTGTTGATGATTTGAGACTATTGATTATTAGAATTTTCAATAAATTTTTATTGTGTTCAAAGCTTTTATTAGAGTTTTTAATGATTATTATATGTAATATTTCGGGCTTTTTTTTAAGGGTGCCCAAAGGAATAAAAAAAAAACAAAAAAAATGTTTTTATAAGGGCTAAGCGTAAAAAATTACAATTAGAAAAAAAAAGTCAGATTTTACTATGCTTAACAACTCAAAAAAAAAAAAATAAATCAGGACGTCCCGATTCCGTCTCAGTCTTGTCTCGTCCCAACTAGGACTAGGACAATATCGGGATGGGACAAGACACGGGACAACAAAATTGTCCCATTAGTGTTTATCAGAATGAAATTGGTACGGGCCTGTTTTAGTCCCGATCCATCCCATGAATAACCCTAGTTTGGGATACCAAGTCATATGGTAGCATGTGATTTGAGAAAATTATCAATATTAATTCACTGCATTGAATATTGCACTATAGTAAAGTGGTTTTTCACAATCCACCTGCATTAATGCTTATATAATTATACAATATTTTTTACTTTTTATATATTATTATGTAGACTTTATTTTCGTGAGATAGATTAATGTATATTTAACCAAAGTAAAGTAAAGTTGAAAAATTATTAAATTTTAAGACAGAATTAATAAGTTTTTTTTTGTTTTAGTAAATATATTAGGAATGGCTTATAAATTGGATGAATGATTGGATTCTGGAGGAGATGTGGCAAGACAATGTGCTTTCTAATATGATTATATATATATATATATATATATTATAGATTGATCCCAATTTTGTAAAATTTTGAAAACATTTAATATACTTTATTGTATATTCAAATTTCACTTTAATTAGGTATATCAATCAAAAGTACTGTTGGGGATATTATGTGTTACAAGTCAGTGACAGCTAGACATCAATATCAATAATTTAATTCCACAAATGGATATTGTTCACAAATTACTTTTTATTTTTTCTTATATCTCCAAATAGATAAGTGCTCACTTGCAAAGTCCATGATTTAATGATCAAATGCCGAAGAAATCTTACATACAGTAAAGTAGGATGATGTTGAGACTTTCCCTGTCATGGAAGGATGGAATCAACAATATCAGTTGGCCCATCATGTGTTTCTTTTTCATAATGCAATTTTTTAAAAATTTTTTTTGGTCATGTCCATTTTTTATTAAAAAAAATTAGAGCTTTTGTAATGACTACTGAAATTTAAAAAAAAACTTTTCATATTATATTTTAATAATATCATATGCATATTTTTTACTTATGTAGTTTTTCAAATTTGCTTTTAATGTGATAGGTACCTAAATAAAATAAGGTGTTCACATTTTTTGGGGTAATAAAGTGTTTATATTTTGTGTGTGTGTGTGTGTGGGAGTAACACGGTGTAGCTTTTATTGATGTTTCAGGTTTGCATTCACATGAATATAAAAAAGAAAATCTACTTCATAGTACCAGTAAATTAAATCTATTTGGCAAAAAAAAAGTAAATTAAATCTAGTTTGTTTAAATATCCACCTAACTTTTATCTTGACAATAGTTAAAGGAAAAATAGAAATTTCCAACAAAAGAAAGTAGGAAAAGTGTAATTTTATAATAAACCTGTGAAATGTGAATTGTAAAATAGAAAAAAAAAAAAAAGGCAAATTTCTGGGGCAGCATTGTATTGGCATTTTGGGGTCTTTCCAAAGGGAAAGAAAAGAAAACACTGTCCTCATGGTCTGAGAAAAACCTCAGGAAAAGAGGAAGGAACTCTTTCTTTCTCCTTCTTGTTGAGAGAGAGCTTTCCAGAGACACAGTTTTCTTCAGGCTGCAGAATCAGTCAGCCACCATGTCCCTGGGATATGCTGAGAAGCTTTCGTTCATTGAAGATGTAGGCAACGTTGGAATGAAGGAATACTTCGACTCACCTCACGCTTTGCGAGAAAAAGTGGGTTGCTTCTTCTTCTTACTCACATTCCTGCTCTTCTTGTTGCTTCTTTACAATGTTATTGTGCTTTTTCTAGATATCTCTGTTCAAACTAGCTTTGATGATCTCCTTTAACTTTTATGATTATTAATGCTGCGAAACATTATTGTGCTTTTGTTCCTGCCTCGCTTGGTTAAATCTGGTGCCTGTATTTCAGTCGTTTGATTTACCAATTGCTGAGGAATTTGCTACGGTTGTTCTGATTAAGCTGAAATTTGATAGCTCAAGAATGTATTATATATAGAAGCCTTTGTTGATCACCAACTTGCAATATTGCGATACGCAATAGTTGTTTACTCCGAGAAGTACTATGGAATGAGCGAATTTGTGCGAGTAGGGGTTGTTCTGATGAAATGATTAGTGTTTTGAAATACTGAATGTTAATCAGGAGTATGCTTGGGCTTCCTAGAAATTGAATTCCACCGCAGAGCGATACATTTCTGCTACACATTGTTTAATGTGAAAGTAATCAATAATGTTCATGCTTTGGTGCATAAATCAGGCTTCTCGTACATAAATTCCAATGCCTTTTCTCAATTTGAGTATGGTAAGAAATGGTGCATAAATCAGGCTTCACTTCATTTTGTTTTACCCAAACTAGGGCAGCGGAATATCTCCCCTCCATTTTTCTAACCAAACGAAGGGAGGGAAGATTTTCCCTCCCTCTTCCCCTCCCTTCCCTCCCCTCCAACCAGACAAACCCTAACTTTAACTGATAAGAAAGAGAACAGTCTGCAATAAAGAGTTTGAATGTTGGATATATTGAGGCGAAGTCCACTAATATTGCTACCACTATAAAAGAAACCAACTGTAACAGATACATGATTGAAATTCAGCCAATCTTGACATTAACAAGATTGAACTGAAAATAATGGAAGATTGAAGTATTTGTATGAGTTTACCACCAATAGTGCTGCTGCTAAGATCTTTCATTGGTCATGTACTCTCCAAATTCAAGCCTCATAAGCAGGAAACAATCCTTTCCTTGCCCCATAAATGATCAACACACTATAGTGGGAAGTACAAAGAAACCTGTGGAAACAAAGAGGAAAGGAGAACTGCAACAGACAGCATAAGAGAGAATATGAGAAATGCGTGCAAATCATGTCTTTACCATGTCCAGACGGGCTAAGACGAGAAAATAAAAGCGATCTGCAGGAAAGTGCGCCCTGGATCTGAGTTTGGGATGGCTTGTACAATAAATAAGACATGGACGTGCACAACTAAAACTCAGTAGATCGAAATTGGGCTGAAGCTAGATTCAATTTTACACCCTTGCATGCTATACTAGGTATGATGGTGCATCCACATGGTTGATATGCTTGAGCCTATGGTCCATATTATGATGCAACATCATAAATTGTAACTGACCTATTCAATTCTATATCATGAGAAGGGATCCATCAAGGACCTTCACCAAGCAACATGGGACTTCACGTGGAAACTAATGGAAACTAAGACAAATTTGAAGCATACATGATCCGCTATACAGCACAAACTATACTTGAGTGTAATGATCTGAAATTTGTATTTGGTTTCTAATTTACTTGTGTTCCTGGGAGTTCGAGTGTTGAACGCTTATGTCAATTCATTCTATTGCTGCTGTTCACTGATTTAAATCCTATGATTCTAATTAAATGATTAAAATGGTAGAAGGTTGAAAGCATTTTGGGCTTCAGATGCCTTGCCAATGATGATAATGTATTGCTAACTTGAATGAGATAGATGTCCAGAATAAACATTCAGGTTCTTATTTCTTTGTCAAATGATGTTGGAACAGGCCTATAAAACTCATTTTGCTTTTCCCTTTGATATGGTGATATGTAGCTTTGTAGGCCTTTCATTGCTTGTATGTCATCTTTTGCTTTGTCTTAATGTTGTGTTAAATCAAGGTCATCCTTGTCCAAATTGTGCTCTTGAACAATGAGAGTTTCTTTATTGACCAACTGGTTGGGGAATCTTTTCCCAAAAGCTAACTATTAAGGTGGGAAAACCAATCCACTTAAATATTCAGCAGAACATTCCATATTACTCAATGTGAGACTTAGGCGTCTCATGTTACGGTAGTCTCCGTTAATTGGGTCCTCTTGTAGAGTTGATATCTCAACAGCTGTACTCTGCAACATTTCATTCAGTAGCACATGATTGCCGACCTCCAACTCTAATACCAATTGATGGGCACCCAGGCGGGACGAGAAACCCATCCCTAAAAGCTAGATACTGAGTTGAAAAAAGCCAATCCGCTCAAATTTTCTATAGAGCATCCCATACTATTCAATATTGGACTTAAGCATCTCATACTACTTTTGTCTCCATGATTCTTATTTAATTCTGAATTCAAGAATCTAGGGAACTTTTTATTATTTTTAATTGATAGAGAGATGAGAATAAACATTGAAACTATAAATACTTTTATGCTTGTTTGCTTCAGGTTCCTTTCATATGTTTTCTTTTAGTTGTTTAAAACTTGATTTTTTGCTATTTCCCTGATAAAATAGTATATGTTGTCCTAATTTTTGTTTTCATTTTTATTTTCCCCTCCTCATACCTGCTGACGTTAATTTTCTCTTCCAACAGATAGAACGCCTTGCTATGTTGATAAAAAAGGTAAGAATCTGCAGCTACTTTTTATCTTGAAAATAGGGAGTTCCTTCCTGTGTTTTCAGTTTATATGATAGGTGCCTTTTATTTATTTTTCTCTCTTTCTACTTGCAGTGTAGCATCTAGTCGTGTTTACAGGTGCAGGAATATCAACTTCTTGTGGTATACCTGATTTTCGAGGTCCAAAGGGAATTTGGACACTTCAGGTAATTAGTTTACTGCTTGTGAATTTGAATCAGTGATGAAAAAACTAGATGGGATCAGGCGGTTCAAATTTTCGACTGGGAACCAGCCCAGTGTTTGGTTCAAAATTGGGAACTGGTTTGAACTGGTCTGGCAAAAAACTTGTGAACTGTTGAAGTGGTCAATTCCTTTTTTTTTTTTTTAAAAATAAATTTTTAATTTTTTTTAATGAAATTTAAATCATGTTGACGTGTGCAAGAAATAAGTTTGTGTGTTATAGAACTATAAATTCTGAAATGAGTATATTCATTATATAAATATTTCGTTTTACATCTCATAATTATTTTATTTTTTTTTAAATCGTAAGTTTTTATTAATTTTGTTAAATTATAGTTTACTTTTTGTCTTTAATTAGAACCATGGGTTTCTACTCACATTCCATTTTATCCTTGCTATGTGAGCTGGCTTCGGGTGTCAATAAAGATAAACGTTCATTTCAATGTTTGTATTATTAATAGCCATTTTATTTTGTATGTTTAATATGGATGCTGCGTCTTAACTTTCGTGCTTAATAGTCCAGTAAGGCAATTAAGTCAAATTTTTATTGTGCTAATGGCACATCTATGCTTTGTGAATGAAATTTTTTTAAAACCTAACAGAGCTTAATGCCTCCTTTCTAAACTTTTTAGTTTTATTATTTGAAAGATATAAAGGCGCTGAAATGTTGAAATATTAAGTTTCCTGTCACAGTGAACAACAAAAACACATGAAGCGTTTACGGTGTAATACAATGAGAAAAGTTTTATATGATATGATTAATGTTTACTGTCTACTGCCATGTTAATTATTCTTGTAATTACTGGAGAAAAGTCAGATGTCATTTTCTTTGTCAGAATTCGTCACTGTTATTATGATGCAATTAAAATGGTCATGTTCTCATGGACTTCATAGAAACTATTTTAACTTATGTTATCTCTACTACAGCGTGAAGGCAAAGCATTGCCAGAAGCATCACTTCCATTTCATCGTGCAGTGCCAAGCTTAACACATATGGCTTTAATCGCCCTAGAAAAAGCTGGTATTCTAAAGTTTGTTATCAGTCAGGTAATTATGTCACTTTTTCTCTTTATGTTATATGCACGGTTCCATTAGTTGTGTGATGCTAATATTTGGAAAAGGTGTTGTTAGTATGATGTATGTTTTAGTGTGGATTATATATTTTAGCCAGGTTAAGGTTGTATTGCTTGTTCCTGAGTACCGCTTTTAGTATCCTTTCATCACTGGTTTCTGGCATTGCATTCCATTAAAATGGTCATTATAGGGCAGAAGCTAAGCTTTTCATTTTGAATTTATTTCTCAAAGCATACTTTTTTCTTCATGGTAGAATGTTGATGGTCTCCATCTTAGATCTGGAATACCAAGGGAGAAACTGGCTGAATTGCATGGGAACTCTTTCATGGAAACTTGTCCTTCTTGTGGAGCCGAGTAAGAGTATTTAAATTACAGTTTTTTCACCTTCTATTTCCAGTACTACTTAACTACTCAAGCATATTTAAATCAATCACTTTAGGCAATGCTGTTAAGCAGATTGTTGCATGAAAGGAAAACTTTGACGGTGTAGATGCTAGGTGGTGCTAACCAATTAAGCAATCACCCAAAAAAAAAAAAAAATGAGTGAAAGCTCTATCCCACAACTTCTACATTAATTTTAAAGTCTTTGGAGGTAACACAAGTTAGTTACTTCTGTTTTGAACACTGTTTGTGCTTGTGTTCTAATATACTTGACCTGATTTTGATAATTCTTCCATGCTTAAGTAACGGCCTTCATACTTAATGAAGTCATTGAGTGAAATCTTTCAATTAACAATATATCCAAAGATTTGGCTTTAGATAGAGCTCAATGGCATCATGTGATCTATGTAGCCGACCCACCTAGTTGGAGAAGGCTTTGTTGTTGCTGCTGCTTAAGTAATGGCCTTCAGCTGATCATATGATGATTGATTCCATCTTATTTGACTTCAATGACACTTTTATATTATTTATTTTATTCTGTATACAAAAACTAATCTCTTTTCAAGGATATTAAGATTGCTTCTGAGGCTCAGAGACTGATGAGCCACCATTTGGCCCTTTCATATTTCCCCTAGTTCTTGGGTGTGCATTTTTGTTGTTTAATTATATTTGATAAACCTGTTAAGGTACTTTCGAGATTTTGAGGTGGAAACTATCGGTTTGAAGGAGACATCACGGCGCTGTTCAGATGCAGAATGTGGAGCAAGACTGAAGGATACAGTTCTTGACTGGGAGGTATGATGTTCATTTTCTTCGTGGAAACTAAATGGTGTATCACTCGGCATTGTTATTTGCTTTATGATTGGCACAGGATTTCAGACTATAAGTTGCTTCCTTAAATGAATGTTTAGCCCCAACACCACTGCTTGGTGATGCCTTTGTTGCCCTAGATACAATTGGGTGTTTGCACACGTTTATTGCATCCATGCTGCCACTTGTATAGGCATAATGACTGGAGCTTTCTGCTGATTATTCTCATATTGAAGAGAAAAAATCGTTCTGCTGTTTATGGGCATTAGCACACTCCTTCCTACATTTGCCTCTGGCTACCATGGCTCAATGTGCTGTAGCTGACAATCTGAAAGTAGTTCTGTCTGTCGGTTTTACAGTTATATGCTATCAGAAGGATTTAGAGGCAAATGGGCACAGATAAAGAATTCATACATGTAAACATCAGAAAGTGAAGTGATTTACGCCGTGAACTAGTTCAAGTAAATTGTGACAAATCCTCTTGACCAAAATTTCCCAATATAGTGACACTGACTACTTGTTGCTCTCAGCTGTTAATAATAGTAATTAGGACTGGGGTAAAATGCCATTTTGTCTTTGATTACAGTACTTTTCTGTACATATCGACTGTGATCTCTTTGTACAGGATGCATTGCCTCCAAAGGAGATGGATGCCGCTGAGAAGCACTGTAAGGTGGCAGATATTGTGCTGTGCTTAGGGACAAGGTAACAACTCTTTTTGTTAGTCAGCTGACAGGCTGAAAGTAGTGTTCTATATTGTTTGCATTGTTGGCTGCAAACATCAATCTTGATGTCATTCTCATTTTATTTCTATGCAGTCTACAAATTACTCCAGCATGCAATCTGCCTCTAAAAGCACTTCGTGGTGGGGGTAAATTTGTAATCGTCAATCTCCAGGTATTTTTCTCCCTTAATCTGTTTCTTTCTGATCATGGTTGTCATGGTGTATGAAAAGAGATTGGAAAAGATATTGTTAATTATTTAAAAATTACGAATTAAAATTAAATATAGTAAATAGCGTTTTAAATAATGTCAGGAGTGTTATAATTAAGGATAAATTTAGGATTAGAATTGGAAATTATAATTATTTTTAGTTTATTTTGTTTGGGTTTAATGTGTGAGCACGTGTAGGATTGTGATTTTCCTTTTTGAGGATTCCCTTTTTATCTTGCATTTTAAATGTTATCTCCTTGGCTTAATATAAAGTTCTCAGTAATCAGGGTTAGAGTAGCCTATTTGATTGATTATTAATAAAACTCTATGCTTTTTATCTGTCTCTCCTTCTCAGTCCTTCTATGTCTCCCTCCTCTTTTCTCTCCCTTTTTCGATCTCTGTCTCCTCCGTTTTCTTTATTTTTGCAACTAGTTCTAGGTCAATTTGGTAACAGAGCAAACATAATCGAAGTGCTATTAGTCAACTATGTTGACAATTTACTAGCAAAGGCTGGAATATTTAGAGGTAGAAGAAGAGTGTCTTAAACAAGATTCCAATGCATCAGGGGAAACCATGTTAACAAAGCCCCATATTATCATTGAGAATCTACTTGGTTGCCCATCAGATATTGATGATGACGATGATGATAACACCGCAGATTTTTATTAGCATTTGGGGATAAATTTTGATGATGAAGTTCATTATGATTGTGTATAGCACTCTCAAATATAATCTTTAGAATTCTGCATTCAGATTCAACCAAATTCATTATTGGATTGATTATTAATAAAACTGTTGGCTCAATAGCTGTGTCTTACGCTCACATCTACATCTTCCTCTCTTTTTATTTCTTTATCAAGTCTCCCTCCCTCTATTTTCTTTGTTCTTGATACTGGTCCTGCATTATCCTATCTTTCAACCCTTGGAAGCAAGTTTCTTTGTTGTGAATTTTTGAGTTAGGAGGAGTATGGCAACCTCCTACAATTGCTTTAAAATGCGTTTTCACATAGGTCGAGACAAAATACCTTTCTCATATTTATCTCGTATATCATAAAATCACTCCTAAAGACTAATTTAAACACCCCCTTAAGATCCTTTAGTCTCTATCTTGCTTTCTTTTGTAACAAAATTTGAGTAAAGAATAACATGTCACATTTGTTGCTTATATTGAAGGGAATAAGAATGCACTTTTTTTTTTAAAAAATAAAAATAAAAAATAAAAGCAGCATCTGTCTTAGCCCCGCTTATTATATTAGAAATTAGTCACTTATCTTTACAATGCAGTAAAAAACTCCCGGTTACTACTATTCTCAACTTTCTGGTTCGATGTACTATATTGAGTATCTTTGCATATTTCAATGTATACGTTTGCCGTATTTTATAATTCATTTTACTTTTCGCTTGTTATTGAATACTAGGATTTGATTTTCTTCTAATACAATGCAGAAACATGCTTTCTGATTTGTGATACCTATCAGAATTTGGTGCCTATAGAAATTAGATTCAGGCTCAACTCAATTCTTCTAAATTATGTTTGGCTTCAATTTTAGTTCTTCTAATTTTAACGTCTATGCGTGCTAACTATATTAGTTGTCTGAAGTGAACTATTTTGGACTCCACAGAAGACTCCCAAGGACAAAAAGGCTTGTTTGGTCATCCATGGGCTAGTAGACAAGGTATTTTAATGTGAATTCTATTTAGATCTTTTCTATTGCCTTTCTTCATTGAACAATATTTTAGAGTTCTGTCTGAACTTGTATATTTTAAACTTTTGTTGATGTAATGATAAGGCATTGATGGAGTCAATAGCTAGGCTAAGCAAATTTAGATGGGAATCAAGGTCTTTTTATTAAGAATGACATTGATTCAACCTATATGTTGTGATTAGAAAGAACAAGATAAGGGGATTTGAATTGCTATTTAGGAAACTAGCCGATTATAGAAATATTATGAAAATGAATAAGTATCTGGGATACTCAATGCGGTAAGTTCATTATGACATGAACATTTTGAGTGGCAGGTCTTTCAGAATATCTTGTGAAGATGTGCACCAAATTGAAAATAATTTGTAGTATGCTCTCTTAAGTTATGTAATTATAGTAGCATATAGCCAACTATTAAACTCCTTCAAATTAAATCCATAAATTATCCTTAAACTATATTGTAAATGATCGTAGAAGTAGCTGAATAGCTTATAATGCTATGTTATACCAGGAGTTGACTAGTTTTTCCCCCTATACTGGCAGCTATGAAAGGGCTGTTATATAATCAAGGATATTGTCTTTTTTAATAAAAAAAATTATTTGCTATCTATGGGAGTATGTTTGATCTGCCCTTTTCGTTTGCTTTTATAGTAGAAATCTTCTTTTCTGAGGCCAAAACATTTTTTATGATCAACAGTACCAAGCTATCTCAGAAACATGATATTAGAAAAGCTTTATACTATAGTTTGTTGCAGGTGAAGAATGACTTGCAGATAAGGTACTAGGAAGGATCTTTGAATAAAAATTTCATATTGTTTTATAGTTCAAAATACCAATTAACTAATGAAATTTTTTTAAATTATTTTATGGTCAATTGAAAAATTTAAAGCACTTCTAACTTTTCGTTTTTGCCATACGATTAGTAAGTTTATCTTCTATAGAACTGTACACTACACATTGACGTTGAAGCATGATGTCAGATGAATGTTAAAATGATTTAATGCAAACTGATCAAACTTATGAGCTGTTCCTATCACTAATCGAAGGTCTAAACAGATTCCATTATGAGATAACAAAGAAGTAATTTAAGATATTTTATTAATTCCTGTGGCTTTTTTTTCTTTTTTCTTGTTTTTTTTTTGGGAGGATATGATTTCAAATGCTAATGCCTGCCAGTATCTTTATAATCCAATTTCTCAATAGTATATGATGCATCCATTCTACTTGCTTGCTATCTTCATGTCTGGATATGTAAGTATTAAGTGAGACGAATGACAAATTTATGCTTTTTATTTTTCTGGCCAGTGACTGTCAACCACTTACTAGATTAATCATGATTAAATGTTGGGAAAATTAATCTTTTAATCCTTCAACTTTTAACTCAGTTAAAACTCAGTCCCTCAAGTATGACTCGGTGTGACTCAGTCCCTAAACTTTTGACTCGTTTAAAACTCAGTCCCTTATTTTTGTCCTTTATCATGACAACTCATCTCCAATCATCATCCTAGCCGGCAAAAATGTATGACTCAAGGCCCATGTCATATATGAATCAGCATGGAAAGAAAAAAGAAAGCGAAATCAAACAAAGGAATCGGAGAAGAAAATCGCGACTCGCCACTGGATATAAGACTTTTGACTTATACCAAGGTTGTTGTATGAAACAAGTCATTGAACCCTTAATCTTTTTGTAGAGAACATCTTTTGAATTTTCAACCCAAAATACCCCTGTTGCCTTCGGCATATCAGCTAGACTCAAGGTTTGGGAGAAAAGCCTTGGAAAATACTGCGACTCATGTCCCAGGAAATGAGTCGCATTGCTTCAAAAGAGTTCTCTATCAGTATAAGACCCAGAAGCTCAATCCATCAATAATGGTCATTTTTAAAATCTATGGGGCAAGTATGATGCCATGGCTTGATTTTGACCCACAGCCAGCACTGGCAGCCATGGCCACCATAGAAAGCACAACGACAACAACACATGTTCAACTAAATGCATGTGTAAACACTCATGCTATCAAGGGGAAGAACAGGTCTCGCTCTCACTCTCACCGGAACCACAAGAAGCACGGTGTCGGTAAGAGAAGCCGTAGTGACAGCAGTAGGAGCGACGGCTACTTGGATTGAATCATCAATTAACTACCAAAATGAAGGGAGGCAGATAGTGGACGTTAATATCAATACCAGCATTAATGGCTAGAATTTATTGATCCTAATCGCACTGCCGTTGCTGATTTTCTTCTTCGATCCCTTTGTTTGATTTCCGTTTCTTTTTTCCTTCCATGCTGATTCATATATGACATGGGCCTTGAGTCATACATTTTGCCAGCTAGGATGATGATTGGAGATGAGTTGTCATGATAAAGGATAAAAATATAAATTATTCAAATATAAGGGACTGAGTTTTAAGCGAGTCAAAAGTTCAAGGACTAAGTCACACCGAGTCATACTTGAGGGACTGAGTTTTAACTGAGTCAAAAGTTGAAGGATTAAAAGATTAATTTTCCCTTAAATGTTTCTCTCTCAGTGTGGGGAAATAAATACGGATGTGACTTTCAGAAATTTAATATGTACTGATTTAAACAAGGACAGGTAATTGCAGGTGTCATGGAATTGCTGAATATGCAGATTCCTCCATTTGTCAGAATTGATCTTTTCCAAATCATTCTAACTCAAGCCATGAGCATTGGTAACGACCGTTTGATTTGTAACTTTTCACCTATACTCTTTCGTCAATGGACATAAATTCTGGAACATTTAACATGTTGCATATTTTGTGTAACACCCATATAATAGTCTTTATACTCAACAAAAATACAACATAAACTTGCCAACAAGGCTCGTGGGGTCACAAACATGCATATGGGCAAAAAGTGATTCCGTCTCAAATACATAGACAACCCATCTCATAAACTTACACCCGATATTAATAACATCAATTTTCCACATAAAATTCTCTGAACAGGGCTCAGTTAAAAAAAAAAAAAATTCATTTCAACTGAATAAAATAATCCTCATCAAAGCATCCATGAACAGCTTTGAAGTCCCAAAAAAAAAAGAAGGGAAAACTCCTGGAGCATCATTAAGTCCCAAGCTATCAAAATGAATTGCTTTAAATGAAACTTGTTATTGGGATCATGGCAAAATATAAATATAGACAACACGTGTTTGAGAAGCACAATAGAGCCTTTGAGGCTCATTCCTACTCAATCCCTCACCTGAAAACGCTGAAACCCTAACCTTAAAACCCCAAATTCTTCCTAAAATCTTGAAGGATCTTAGATTTGATGGGTGAAAACTTGAGTGTTTAGAGCTTCCAGAATGCTCCCCAACTTCAAACCGCTTAAACCCTAGTGGGAAGGATCTCCTAGCCACTGGACCTGTGTTTTTCCTTGGTTTTTAGCAACAAGCTTGAATTTTTATAAGATTACAGTGTTATAAGCGGTGCAGTCATCAGTGTATTGCAATATCAAGTGCAGGAAATCCTACTTCTTGGGAGGATAAAATCCTGCCCGGACATAATGAGTTACCGCTTCCTTGTCTGGCCCTCCTTGATTCTGCCCTTGCTTGCACTAGTTTATCTGGTCCTAATGCACTATGTTCGGTCCTAATCCTGTTTTTCCTTTTATTTTGTCCTATATATCACTTGTTTAGGCCTAATACATCATCCTAGGTCCTCTCTGAGGTTTCTAATGTCATCCTAAGTCCTAAGTTGGGATATTACATTTTGAGGTCGTGATCTTGTCTTTAGCATTCTATGCTCTCACTTTGACAGTTAGAAGTTTTAGCCACCATTGCTGGCCCCATCTGACTGATTCATAAGGCTTAACTTGGTGTACCGACCAATAAAATGCTGAAATTTTTCATGAGTTTTTAAGCTTCAATGTGGTGTGACTCTAAAATACTGAAATTTTTTGTAAAATGAGTTTTCATTTTTCTATATGGATGTTTATATGTATGTTTGTGCAAAATATAAATTTTTTTCTCATGTAATTTTATGACTTTATACAACTGCACTGTTGTATTTCGTCTAGTGAAAATGGTACTAGATAAAGCTTCTTTTGCATGTAGTAAGATTCTATGATTATTTCCGGTTTTTTTTGTTCTATTTCGTTCATCTCATTCAATCCAAGACAAGGGGGTGGGCTTTTGGTATTCTCGTGAGATTCTAAGTTGCAAAAATTTCACACAACATAAAAGGCGAGGTCACTGTTGCCATTGACTTATATGAGGCTTTGGTTTATAATTATCATATGGTAAATTCACTTGCATTGCAGATGGAAGATATGTAAACTGGACTCTCCAGGTTGCAAGTGCTCATGGACCAAAAGCAATGTTGCCGTTCATCAAGTCTGTTGAGGTGAATATGTTAAACCTGGAATCTAATTTTAGCATGTTTTCTTTTACTGGATTCAAATTCCTAGAGCTTGGGCTCGTTTTAGATGTTGGAACCCCTCACTGCGCATTTAGTTATTTCGTTGATTTTGGACCCCCTTTGGTGTTGGTTTATTCTCTTGTCGTGTTATTTGATAGGCAACTGTTTTGGTAGATTTTTAAATATAGGATCTGGCAGGTCTGCCAGCCCAGCAAGAAGGTTGGCAGATAAACTGTTTGAAGGATGTGAGAAGATTACTTTCCTTCTAAATTTTTAGCTTTCCCGTAAGCGAAGCTGTGCTAAACCCTGCTATTGGCTAGTTTGTGTCTGGGAAGGGAGAACGGACCTCACTAGTTCCTAACCTAATTGATCCGTCTGCATTATATTTAAACCAATTTCCTGTTTTCAGGCTATGAAGTATTAACAAAGCAGTTGACTTGGCAATTAGAACATCTGTTCTTCCTCTGCAGGTCTCCTTCTTGGACAAGGAAGATTACAAAGCTGCCACACTGACAACACAACCGTTTCGGCTTAAAAGGTTTAATGATGAAAGGCTCTGCCGTTTTATTTTAGTAAAAAGAATATAATTATTTGTCAGAAGCAACAGTCGCATATATTTTGCTGTTGAATTGGCACGGGATGAGAAATTCTAGAGGGAAAAGAAATTAAGATTTCTTGAGCAGAAATCCCCATTGTGTAGTGTTTCTCTTAGCTTGTGTAAGATAGGATAGATGTCATGGCCTGCACCTTACATTTGGATGAATGATCATCAGGAGAACAATACCCAGCAAAGCCTTTGAAATGGTTTTGAAACTCAACTTCAGCGATGGCTGTGGCTGTTCTTCCATTGAAATTGATGTCCCAGTCGATTTTCAGGTTAGAGGATTTTGCAATTGCTTCCTATTTGCTGATATAAATGCCCCCCCCCCCCCCCAAAAAAAAAAAAAACCAAAAGGAAAAAAACCCAAAAAAGGGGGGAAACCAGAGAAAATCATGGATAAATTCTACATGCATCTTAATTGCAGGTTCCAACAGAATGTTTCAACTTTGATAAAGAGGTTGTGTTCCAAAAACTGAGAGACAAAGCAATTGGGGAATCAAAATGTGGGCAGACTGATGTTGTTGAGAGAAGGACCATCTTGACACCAAGAAGTGATATCACTGTTTATGCCATCGTCACGAATGTTATTCAGTACAGCCAAGCAGGTAAAGCATTTCCAGATTTTCATGCCAATGGTGACCTTAAAGACAGAGTGTTTAATATAAATGGTACAGAATCATCTAGGAAGCATTCAAAAGGATCTAAGAAGCGTAAGTCTAGGTCATAGATTCGTAGAGACAGTGACTTGGTATAGTTTTGTATATGCATAACGCATTAGAACTGACACATTGGTTATATGCAAAGGCTGAGTGAATTTTGTTAGATATTGCACTCGGTCTTCCCTTTCGTGGTTTAGTAAATGGTGTCCGTGAAAAGTTTATCAAATATGAAGGGTTTAGATTGTTATATGTACGTATTGAAATTTAAGGAAAAGAAATCAAATTTATACTGTTTAAATTCCATATGAATGATCTATATAAGATGTGTATCTTGTATATTTACACATCTTAGACTATATAGGATATTTATACTCAACATTTTTCTTGTCTTCTTTTGGTTAGTAGTTGTTAAAGTTATATCTTCTTTTGTAATCATTTATAACTCTGTTGGCAAAAATAGAAAAATCATCTATAACTCAACCTTATTCATGCAATTTCTACGGTTTCTACTTCACTTAAATTACGCTTTTCTACTAACATATTACTAACGGTTAAAGGAAAAAACCAAAAAGAGAAAATTCTTTAAAAAGACTCTTAAATAACCCAAAATTTTTTTGGGTAACTGAGTTTATCAAATCACTAATTATGTCACATGACCAATGATGGATCTTAAAATTTTATAAAATGACTCTGATATCTTTTTCATTAGAAACTTAGAGAAATGAGAATTTTTAATTTTCTATCAGTTTTAATTTGTTGATTTAGAATAAGAACATGTTAACTACGTAATTGAATTTGTTAATCTCTAAAGTTGTACTGTAAGCATTTTTTATTCAAAGACTCATTATAAGTATATTTCAGAAATAAAATATTATTAATTTAGAATTAAAATATGTTGATCGGTAAATATAGCATGTTACTTTTCAAGGTTGTATTGTGATTAACTTTTATTTAAAAGATTTTACTGTAAGGGTTAGAAATGAAACTTTTCCACTCGGAAATTGAACTTATTAATTTTTAAGGTTGTATTATAATTAAGTTTTATTCAAAAACTTGTTATAAATGTGTTATAGAGACAGAAAATTATTAGTTTAGAATTGAAACGTGTTAATTGCAAAATAGAACATGTACGTGTAGAATTCTCTTTTGATTTCTAATGAAATAGGTATTAGAGTTATTTCATAATATTTTACAGATCTCTTTTTGGGTCATGTGACTTGCTTAATAGTTTGACAAATTTAATGACTCAAATAAGAATCTAAATTATTTAACAGTCTTTTTTTAAAGAATTTTTCCTTAAAAAAGTATCAAAATCCTACATGATAAAATGTACTTTTTGTTTATGAAAAGACCAGAATGCATTGAAAGAAAAATACAATATGCTGCACTAAAATTCGTTTAAGCCAAAAACGAGTTTAAAATTATAAGAAACTCTTTCATATCGAGTTTGTATTAATTTTGATTTTGTTGTCATATAACTTTTAGGAAAAAATTTAGATCAAGTTGTTTATATTTATTATATTAAATTCTCTAATTACAAATGAGTCATGTGTCTTTTTTTGTTTAGTGTGGATTTATGATTAAATGAAAATCAGACAAATAGTTATATGTGATTAGAGAACTTAATATATATAACAGATATAAGTAGAGTTGATAATATGAGTTGAGCTTACGAGCTTAGTGACGGGTTAGATTGAAGAAAATAGAAACTCCTTTTGATACGGTTCTTTTCAGCCCGTACCTGTCAATCCGCAGCCCACCATGGGCTAGCCAGTCAACCTGTGAGTTGACTTGGCAGCCCAATTTTTTTTAAAATTTTTTTAACAAGTTTTATTTTAACTTTAATAAAAAAAATCGATCATTTTCACTTAATTTACATATAACTTTGTATTTTGTTCAAGATTTTGATTCTAAATTTGATTTCTTTTTTTAAATTGTTTTACCATCTTTATATTAATAAAATAACTATTAACAATAAATTATATGTTTATATTTCAACTTTTGAGATTAATTTAATTATATAATTATATGAACATATAAGAATAAGAAGAAGGGAAAATGACAGATAAAGAAGCTCCAAAATGTGAAAAGCCAATTTGGGAAGCTAAGGAAATGTAATTACCCATAGGGAAGTCCTTTCCAAATTGAAATTTTGAAATTCAGTGAAATGACAAAAATGCCCTTTGTTCTTTTTTTTTTTTAAAAAAAAAACCTAGCCCCTCACTGGTGGCCAGCGACCGGCGACCACCGCCGACGACTGGCCTCCGGCGGCCGCCGACCGCCTCTGGCCACCGGTGTGGTGGCTACAGGTGAAGGATTTTTGTGACAAGATTTTTTTTTTTTGAATAGGATAATATTGGTTCAAAGTGGCGGGGTGAGATTTGATCCCACAACCCCTTGGCCACTTGGACCAACAAAAGGATGGCCATTGGGCCATCAAAGATTTCTTAACCTTATAATACAAACAAAAATATAAGTTAACTCTTTTACTGTGCCTCCAGCTCGTGACAACAATTTATCTGAGGATGACAAGTCTTAATTGAGAAATAACAAGTCTAAATTTGATATTAACAAAGCAACTTTTCCTTATACATAACAAATAGTAGCATGTGCATTAATTAAAAATGATCATAATTTATTTAAAAATGACACGTCTTTGTTGAAAAATAACAACAATTTATTCGGTATTTCTTGTTATGTATAAGGAAAAGTTGCCTTGTTAATATCAAGTTTAGACTTATCATTTTCCAGTAAAGACGTGTTATTTTCAAATAAATTATGGTCATTTTTAATTAACGTAGATGCTATTTCTTGTTATGTATAAGGAAAAGTTGCCTTGTTAATATCAATTTTAGACTTGTCATTTTATAGTAAAGACGTGTCATTTTTAAATAAATTATGATCATTTTTAATTAATGCACATGCTGTTATTTGTTATGTATAAGGAAAAGTTGCTTTGTTAATATCAAATTTAGACTTGTTATTTCTCAATTAAGACTTGTCATCCTCAGATAAATTGTTGTCACGAGCTGGAGTCACAGTAAAAGAGTTAACTTATATTTTTGCTTGTATTATAAGGTTAAGAAATCTTTGATAGCCCAATGGCATCTTCCCTTTTGTTGGTCCAAGTGGCCAAGGAGTTGTGGGATTAAATCCCACCCCCGTCACTTTGAACTAATATTATCCCATTCTAAAAAAAAAAAATTCTTATCACAAAAATCCTTCACCGGCAGCCACCACACCGGTGGCCGGTGCCGGTGGCTAGAGGCGGTCGGCGGTCGCCGGCGGTGGTCGCCGTTCGCCGGCTACCGGTGAGGGGCTGGGTTTTGTTTTTTAAAAAAAAAGAACAAAGGGCATTTTTGTCATTTCAGTGAATTTTAAAATTCCAATTTGGGAAGGGCTTCCCTATGGGTAATTACATTTCCTTAGCTTCCCAAATTGGCATTTGACATTTTGGAGCTTCTTTATCTGTCATTTTCTCTAAGAAGAATTTGGTTTATAAAATTTTATAATTTAATTTACAATTTTTTAAATACGTGTAAAAATGGGGGGGGGGAGGGATGGAGGTTGGTGGGCCAAGCTAGCCAAATATGAGCTCGTCAGTCTTTTATGACGGACCCGCATAGTCTCAAGCACGTAATTAGTGGGCCAGGCCATTTTACCATATCTAAACATAAGCATATTAAGCAACTCGATAACATTCATCATATTTGACATTTGTATTTTTGGAAAGGAAAAAAAATAAAATCATTCAGATGATGAATGATTTGATCTTTTCATCTATCTCCC
The DNA here is from genome assembly GCF_004799145.2 of Neltuma alba. Classification (NCBI taxonomy): domain Eukaryota; kingdom Viridiplantae; phylum Streptophyta; class Magnoliopsida; order Fabales; family Fabaceae; genus Neltuma; species Neltuma alba. The sequence goes on along the minus strand of NW_021636065.1, from coordinate 15,353 downwards.
GTAAAACTTCCTCCACTCATTTTAAGGTATATCTCTCATCATTTTTTGCTGACGTGACATGCAGGCTTTCATACAAAAATGTTTTTAAAATAGTGTGCAATATTTTAAAAATATCTATTTTAAAAACATTTTTTTAGATGCACTCAATATTCTAAATTAATTATTAATACATTTAACAGTTGTTAGTAGATCTTAAAGTAATAATTAATTTTTGGTGCAATTTTGTTGGTAGATCCTGAATTATTTTAATGCCAGTGGATACATCAAAAATTACTTTATTAAAAGAATGTTTTAGAATTCTAAATACATTAAAAATCAGTTCAAGATATTGTATGCAACAAAAAAAAAACATAATCTTATCTGACTTGATAAGAAAAGGTAAATATTTATATTAAGTTTTTTATATTAATTATGTCAAGTTTTCTACTCACATATGACTATATATCTGTTTTTTTTATATGGATTTAGAATTTAATATAAATGTTTATATTAAGTTTTTTTTGTATGATTAGAGAATTTAACATAAAAAAATATATAAAAAACTTAATATAAATATTATCGGTAACAAAAATACGTAATGCCTAACAGTTTCCAAAAGCCAAGCCTATTTTGATTTATTTCTTAACCAAATGACGTGTACGAGAGTTGAGACATTAAAACTCCTATAAAAAATTTATATGATATCAGATTTATTTTCTTCTGTTTCTTTTTCTCCTTGTTAGTTTCTATGTGGTCTCATAAAAAGAAAAAAAAACAAATAATTAAAAATTAACAAATAATCTATTATATCCTAGTCTCTATCACGTGGTGAGCCGTTGTATTGCGGAAAAAAGGTCCACGTTCTTGTATGCTATATGTGGCCAGAAAGTATAGAAATGAAATGTAATATAATGAACAATAATACAACGGCTATATGCACCATTTTGGTCTGTGAAATCATAACATCGAACGTTTCACATTTGCATTTTTAAATCTCAGTCAAATCCATTCATGTCCCGCGACGCTAAATTTCAATTAGATTGAGATTCTCTTGTTTTTCCCGGGAAAAAAAAAATTATTTAGGTGGGATCTGCTGGAGAAAAAGAATGTTCCCATACTCTTCTCCTCTTAAGCTTTACATCGATTAAAGAAAAAATTATCTGGAGATTTTTATAGCTTATTTTTATTTAAAATTAGGTTTTTGTAATTTATTTTGTTTAGATTGGATCGTTATAAGCATGCATTATTAAGGGTAAAAGCCATTAATTTTTAATTTATAAAAAATATGGACTTTATAGAATCTCTTTTTATTTCATTTTATACTGTTTTAACACTTACGCGTTTCTATAAATGAAATTCTATAAAATTCATAAATTAAAATTAATAAATCAAACAATAATGGTGCAATCAAACAAAATAAGTGGTCACAAAATTTTAGTTCACCAACGATTAGAAATTTATGTTAAATATTCCAATATTTATGTAATTAAGTTCCAATTCAATGGGGTCTCAAGGTTTAACCTCATTTTAATAAAACTCAAATCTCAAGCATAAAAATAATTCTTCATTCCAAACCGAGCTATAATTAAGTTCGATCGATTGTGAAACGTTCATGTCAATTAAATTTAAATTCTTTAATCACTATTTTTGCGAAAACCTTCCCTCTCAAAAGAATAAACGGTGAAGAAATCATATTGGCCAAAACAATCACAACATTTTTTTCACCAAACAAGAATACAAATTAATGTTAAATATCCCAATTAAATTGTGAAAAAAAAAAACCCTTTTTGAGCAAAATTTGGATGACTAAACTTATCAACGAGTTAGTCAAGATTTATTATCCATTTATTATTCAAGCATACACAACTATATTATAAAAGTACTCCTCCAGTTCTTATTATAAGACCTAATTTGACTTTTTATTTGGTCCTAATTATAAGACCCAATCCATTTTGTCTCTTATATTTATGTATTTTTTTTCAAGATAATCCTTCTAATAATGATAGTTTTAGCCAATATATTTAATTAGCAAGGATATTTTAAGAATGATAACACTTATTTATTATAAATAACCAACTTAACTTACTTCCTTAATCTCCTCAAATAAGTCAATTGGGTCTTATAATTAGGATCGGATGAGTAATTTATAAGAGTAATACTTCATAAATAGGAGTACTACAGGGTACATTCTGGTCAAAATAAACTTCATAAATGCTTTGACCAAAACAGTTCCATAAATGCCACTGTATACAGGCAAGTTGTGGGTCATACTTGTAAATAATGTGAACTTAAAGAGGCATTGAAAAGACCAAAGAGGCCCCACCATCTTCTTAGATTCTCTCATTGCCCAACACAATCATCATTGAATCCATTTTTTAAAATTTGTGGAGGCGCCCTATTTCCAACGGTTGGAATGAAACCCTGCAATTTCCCAGCTTTTTCTTCTTTCAGCTCTTTCATCTTCAATTTCTCTATTCTCTGATAATCAGATTCTTCTTATCAGTTTGGCTATGTGTTCAGGAAGGACCCTTGTTCTGTTCTTTCTCTCCTGCTTCTTGGACCCAACCGGCGTGTTGGCGCAAAACCTCACCTTCGAATTCTCTTCCTTCACGTCTCTTCGGAACGTCACTCTCGTCGGCGATTCCTTTCTCCGGAATGGCGTCGTCGGCCTCACCAGATCGTCCGACGTGCCCACGTCCAGCGCCGGAGCCGTAATCTACAATGACCCCATTTCTCTCTTCGACCCACACTCAAACGCTTCCTCTTCATTCTCAACATCATTCGCTTTCTCTATCACTGACAACCTTAACAATCCTCCTTCTCTCGTGGATGGCTCCTTATCTTTCTTTCTATTTCCCAGCAATCACACTCTTTGGAGCATCGGCGGAAAAGTGGGTCTCCTGAACTCCTCCCAGTTGACCCGATCCAACATCGTTGCCGTCGAATTCGTCCCCAGTGATAATCGCATTGAGTTGGGTTTCAACGGCGTTGCTTCTATCAATGCCACCGGGGATACCATCTCCCAGGGCATTGATCTCAAGAGTGGGGAGTTGATCACAGCTTGGATTGATTACGAGAGTGAAGAGGAAGCTTCAAGTGTTTTTGAGTTATAATAATTCGACTTCAAACTTGAAGCCTGAGAACCCGGTTCTGAATGTTGATGATCTTGACCTCTCTGGGTATATCAAGGAGATAGTGTACGTGGGATTTGCTGCTTCCGCCGAGGGAAGCACTGAGCTTCATCAGCTTGTGAACTGGAGATTCCAGAGTAATGGATCTCTTCCTGCAACACCACCAAAGTTCCATGCTCATAACGTCTCTGGTAGCTGGGTGAGTGCAACCGTGGACATTCATAATAAGTCCTATAATCATTCCAGCAACAAGCATGATAAGAGGCTTGGATTAGGTATAGCCATTGCTGGTCCAGCTTTTTTCTGTGTAGTCTTGGTAAGTTTGGGCTATTTTTCTGTACGCAAATGGAGGAATGGCAGAACATTGAAGAGGGTGAAAACTGATTTAATGTCTTGTCCTAGGGAATTTAGTTACAAAGAATTGAAAGTGGCCACAAAAGGGTTTCACTCGAGTAGGATCATAGGCCAAGGATCATTTGGAACAGTTTATAAAGCCTTGTTTCTACCTTCAGGAGCCATTGCTGCTGTGAAGAGGTCAAGACAATCTCATGATGGCAAAACAGAATTTCTAGCTGAACTGTCCATCATAGCTGGTTTGAGGCACAAGAATTTGGTTCAGCTCCAAGGTTGGTGTGTTGACAAGGGGGAATTGTTGCTTGTGTATGACTTCATGCCCAATGGAAGCTTAGATAAGATGCTCTACCCAGAATCCGAAGGAAGCCAGAACTTGTTGAACTGGTCTCGTAGACTTAATATTGCCATTGGGTTGGCTTCTGTTCTGACTTACCTCCACAAAGAATGTGAAAAAAGAGTCATTCACAGAGACATTAAGACCGGAAACATATTGTTAGACGCAAATTACAACCCAAGGTTGGGGGATTTCGGATTGGCGAAGCTGATGGATCATGACCGAAGCCCAGTTTCAACATTAACAGCAGGAACAATGGGGTATCTGGCGCCTGAGTATCTTCAATATGGAATGGCTACTGAGAAAACTGATGTTTTCAGCTATGGTGTGGTTGTTCTCGAAGTGGCATGTGGGAGGAGGCCAATTGAAAGAGAAGGCCAAAACATGGTCAATTTGGTTGATTGGGTATGGGGTTTTCACTCTCAAGGGAAGATAGTTGAAGCAGCGGATAAAAGATTGAATAGGGAGTTTACAGAGAAAGAGATGAGGAAACTTTTGCTCTTGGGGTTGAGCTGTGCAAACCCAGATAGTGCTGAAAGGCCTTCTATGACCAGGGTTTTGCAGATTCTCAGCAACGATGAACCAGCAAGCACACTTGTTGTGCCAAAGGTGAAACCATGCCTCACCTTCTCTTGTGGCCTACCTTTGAGTCTCGATGAGATTGTTTCAGATAGTGATGTGGAGCCCAGTACTGAGAAATCCTTGTGTGAGATAAGAATTGGCTGAAAAACTAAACGTGGAGTCAATCATTTGATTTCTTGATTTTTGTGGATGATTATTATTCATTAGGGAAGGTCATTGTTTAGGAACTGGAGTTCAAAACTCAATCTATTGAACTTCAATGTCTCGTGTATTATTCACGATGTAGGAGCCTAGTCATATAACGAAACTGACCTTCTTTTTGGGTCATATGATCATATATCCCTCTAAGATTCTCTTATAAAGTGAGCTAGAATTGCTGAAGAGGAGAAGAAACAGGGAGCAAAAATAAAGAGTATGTCTGGATTTTTGTTTGTAAGATCCATTGCCAAGAGTGTATTTGAAACCAAGTCCTGTGTAGCTAAAACTGCGTTTGTGTACAAGTGGTCATTTGGATTTTCTTATAGTTCTCACAACTAATAACTTTTTTTAACAATATTGATTGTTTTCTAATGGTCATATTAGGTTCATGGAACCCTAATGCATCGCATCCCCCCCGGGGGGGGGATCAATGGATTCGATCAAAAAAAGCATCAATGAGTATTGAGTAGCACAACAATCTCTCATTTTAAAAAAAAAAAATCAAGAGGAAAAAAGAGAATGAGGAAAAAAAATCAACACTCATTTGATGTGGAATTTTTTTCTTTTATGCAGTATCTATTATATTTATTTAATTATGGTTCAATAATATATATCTTTTATATTTTCCAAAATAAAGGAAAAATAACTGTTTTTTAATTCCTAAATCATTTTTATTTTGTATTAAATCTATTCTTTCACATTCCATATATTATACCTCCGATGCTAAATATAAAAGTTAGCTTGTAGTGAAGTTTACACTATAAACTAACTCTTATATCTAGGACAAGAGGTAGTGTGTGTGTGTATTCATCAAACAAACCCTTAGTTACCAAAATTAGAGTGATGTGTGAAATGAGTTGATGGAGTAAGAATAATTCCAGTCTTGAATTTCATTACCTCTTAAAATTACCATAAAACTTAAAACCTGGTTGATTAATTTGAAAATATTAAGAAAATTAATAAAGTACTTAATTATAACCTATCCTACATGATTTGTCTAAAAACTTATGTGTATTATAAGATTATATATCAATTTATAAGTGAGTCAAATTAGTTACAAAAGAACAATAAATATAAATATTTTAAAGTAATTTAATTTTTTTTAACTTCTTCAAATTAGTCAATTAAATTTATTAACTTTAAGAGTAACATTTCAATATTGGTATATTGTGAATGACAAAAGGGTTTTGGCAGTTTTGCACCGGCCTTCTGAACTTGACCATGTGACTCTGACTGGAAAACAACAAAAAAGAGGGTTCCCAGGAGCAGAATATGTTGCAACGGCTATATGAGTCAAACTTTTGAACACACTGCTTTCCATTCAAACTTGTATCATTATAAAGCACTAAATGAAATTAGACAGGACACAATGATTGAAAGTGGACCTCCGACAAATAAAGGATTGATCAGTATGCATAACACCCTGAAATGTGCTAGATCATACTCTCGCGCATGTCTTGGATAATTAATCATTACTTGATCATCTGTACATATATTTCGCTAAGTATTATTCTTCTTTTATTAGAGATAATTAATCATTATTTAAAACTTAAGAAAAATGATTTGAATATTTTAAAAAAACAGGTCATTATTTATTATAATTAACGAACTTACTTTACTTTCCTAATCTAATTAAATTAAGTAAATAGATTTTATACTACCTCTGGTCCTGTAAATAAGATCTTATAAATAAACCAGACGTAGTATTAATTACCAATAAGCAATAAAATTATTTATTTTTTCTTTTCAATTCGATAAACGTTTTTTACGTTTCCCCGCCTTAAGTCCTGTTCATCTCAGATTGCTATATATCATCTCAGATTGCTATATCGTCTGATATTAAGAAGCATACCATCCACAGTATACAGATTGATTGCTTTCATGAATTTCCGAACGAGCAATAACACACTAACATATATATTATATGCTGATGGCCTACAAAACGGAGAATCAAGGATATTACAAAGGGCACAATTTGGCTTAAGTTTTTATTTTTGCCATCAACATGAATAAAAAAATTCTTCTTCTTGTTTTTTTTTTTTTAACCTATAATTCAATACCACATAACCGAGATAAAAATTCACATCTACACGTATTTCTATTGAAAAACTCGATAGCAAACACATGAAATAAGTCATCTAAATCTTGTCTCATCATCGCAAATTGGCAGTTTTGATCTGATTCACCTCAGTTGCACAGAAAGATCCCATGAACTCATCATTTGAGACTTGATCATGAGGTACAGCATTTCGTAACTGGTCAAGTGTGGTTGGCTCAGTCTTTTCTACAGTTTCCAGGTCAGCCTTGTGTTCTACTAACTGGGTCTTCCACTTTATACCAGCTGCCTTTGCCTGATCAGCAAACAGAACTTCTGAAAGTGGCGAACCACATATTTCTTTGTAAGTCTCATAAGAAGCAGCGCATGTGTTTCCACCTTTCAAAAGTTTCGCAAGAGGATGCATAGCCGAAAGTGGACTACCTTGTCTCTCTAAGGTTTCCTTCAATGAAAGGAAGTCTGAGACTAGTTCAGTCTTGCTCAGCTGCACAAATACTGCAGTTTCATCCAAGCGGTAGACCGAAACTACAGAAGTTGGACCATAAACTTTGGTTATGCAATCTCTTACTTCACTTGTCTTGAGCTTGAAAGGAAGTCCCCAGATAAGAACTACATTCTCAAACAAAATCTTATGATGTTGTCTCTTGAGGGTATGAACCCCAAAATCTGCAACTTTATCACCAGTATTTAGATCAATAACGTCCCCATGCAACCAATTAAGATAAAGAAGGTTAATGTACTTCCGAATTTTGTCGCTGAGGGCTAAATGTTGTGAAGAGTCATTGAGTTTAAAGTTAACTCCTAAATGACTGCAAAGCTGGGCAAAGACACATCCGGTCATGAAAGCATCATATCCAGCTTCATGCTTGCCTCCAGGGTTCCAGCTAGATGACCTGCAAATGCACATATTATGTTGGTATCATGGGAGCTTCTGCTCACCCTCCACGGAAGAACAAAACAGAAGGTAATACTACTTTATTTTATGTAGAAAAAAATTCAGTTAGTTGTAATCTCATGATATTAACCTAATAAGGCACATCAAATGCTTTATACTCCGTCAATCAGGGTTGGTTTTCTTTTCCTGTTCCCTCAAATTTGTTGTTAGTATTTTCAGTTATACTTCATCCTTTTTATTAGAAATTGGGTGTGCTACCCTGCACGACGTCTACCAATGAACAGTATGAATTTCAGAGGATTATTATTTTGAAAATCTTCATGATATTGGACTTCCCAAGGCCTGATCTTCCTAAATAAGCTAACATGACTAACCAATGGCATTAAAAACCAAGAAAAAGCCACTACTCACCACTTCAATCAGCCAGAGCAAACAAACCCACCCCTGTCCTCATCACAGAGTATCATCTAAATGGGCATAACTATCGTCAGAGGTCTCACTTTGTTATGAAGAAAGTTTGAGGTTGAGAAAGGGAAAACCAGCTCCGTACTCCTTAGAGCAACCAAGCAGCGTGATCACAGTGACTCCAATTTCAAAATTGGATAGTCATGTCAAGGTTCATCCACTTCATTACAAATGGCATCGGAAAGAATTCCCCTCTGCAAAAGCCAACAGCATTTGGGAAGCTGCTCAAGAGGCCTATTCCTCAAGTGAAATCACAACAGCTCTTTCCGAGATAGAGGAATAAGAAATACTTAGACACAGAATGCACAAGTTTCATCACTAATACGAGATCAACTGAGTTCTTGAATTTTTGTTTGCGTGACCAAAAACAGAGACCAATTCTAATGTCTGGTTCAAAGATAGTATTAAAGGTTATAAAATGTCTTATTATACTTACAACTATGAGACCAAATAAATTCCTCAACCTATGGTTCCAACTAAAGAAACAGATGCCATGGTAGCTAATGAATCTTCTGCCACTAATTAGGCAATCGAGAGGACTGATGGGCTCAATCTAGAAGAATAAGAGATGCAAATGCAATGCTGTCACATCCAAGACTTCTTGGGGACCGATGATTTCCTTAGAGGATCTTATTAATGTCCACTTGGCTGTCTCAGCATTGAAAAGAATAATGCCCTTAACGACAAGGCCAAGCATGTGGACATTGAAAGTCCATTCATCAAGAAGAAGCTGAAATTATGAGTCAGAACTTAAACTCCAACAAGGCTTCAAGTGGAAGACATTTTAGGCAAATTGCAAATTACAAATGTATTCTGAGTAAACATGGAGGAATTAAGGTCCAAACTAGGTATAATCAACATATTTTCCCCGACTTGACAAAGAGTGTTGAAATCTCACCACATTAGTTTTCCTCCTTATAGGCATATTACAGTCATTACTCCAGTAATTTAAATACCTTGTCTGTCAGCATTCGTTTTCCTTTCTCTCTTTAATTTCTTGTTATTGTTTTCAGTTTAATTACTTTGTTTCTTCTTGCTTGATTAAAGACATGTTGCCCACTGTCCCATGTATATGCACTCTGTTTCCCTCGATGACTGATATGAATTTCATAGGAACATTTCTTTGAAAAATACTCAGTAAGAAATCAAAAACAGAAAAAAGGAAAACACTCATAAGAGATACAAATGCAATCATAGACGGGAAAATTTTGCTCATAAGAAAGGTTGCAGTACTAAGAAAGAAAGTTGTCAAGTATTACAATCGCTGGAAGATGCCTACAAACATGACTACATGTGTGAAGGTAAAACAATATGCAGGTTTTGGGGATTCATTTAAGAACTCAAAAGTAGAATAATAGAATTCATTTTCATACCCATGATTTGGCATCACCATGTCCCCATCAATGTTCATGACAAAAATAGCAATTTTGAAATACACAGAAAAGCTACACCACCATCTTCTTCATTGTAGGTTTTCTACATACACTAAATGGTATAAGTTAAATAGAACATTACTTAGTCAGGATTCATAAAGAATTGAGAACCAAACCTTAAATCATTCACTTGGACCTCCACTTTCATGGATGACGAAGAAGCTAAGTCACTGCTTTTGAATCCAACAGCTATTTGTGGACACAAAAAGGAAAATACAGAGGCCAGCGATTTCGGAGACCCTTTCATCCTTGTTTGGAGTAAATTATTGCTATTCAAGAGCATTTTGGTGTCAACAACATATGGGAAATACTTGTTAACAGAGGAGACAAATTCTTCAGCAGTCCTTGGAAGAGGACCAATAAATTTGCTGTATACATGAGCAATATCTGTGCCATAGAATGGTATCATCTTAGTAACTCATCAAATAAAAGAACTTGTACAAGGTAGAGAATGACATTGATACCCAAAAAGCAATTGTGACCGACTATCAGCTTCTGTTCAGAGGAAAGGAGGTCAATAACATGGCGGAATCCTACCGCAGCTTGAATCTTCATCTCTACTTCCCTTTGATGCCTGTCTTTCACTTCTTTCTGCATGAGATTAATGTACATTTAAGGACTTAATAAACTGCTATGGCATCATGGAATATTAGTTCACAAGTTCTCTTCTCACCTCTCTCAACATTCATACTCATAAATTAAATGTCAAACCTATACTTATAGAGTATAGACAATCACTTGGAGTATATTTAATTGGTGACCATTGAATGGGATTAAGCTCATATTCCAAGAACATATTATCCATTCAAAATAAAGATGATAAAGGGCTATATATTTTAATCTAAGTAAATCATTTTGTGGTAATCAACAAATATAATGAGCACAGAAAACAATATCCCTATCCATGATGCAGTCATATCCCAATTGTCATTAGCAATATAGAGCACACATTGCATTTCCACAGGGAAAAGAATAATGCCAGTTTTGAGGATTTTATTAACATATTACCAGAAGGGATTTCAGTTCATCCCTTGAGTCTGTATAGACAACCATATGTTGCAAGCCAGAATCCTCACTGTTTACACTGACATAAAAAAGATCTTTGAAATGGCTTCTGACAACCTGCAAAATTTTGAACTCATTCACCATCCATATGTAACCTGCTACTATATCATCAATTCTCAATTCTAGGACAATCATAGATGTTATAACTGAAAGAATCAATCCAAGAACGACAAAGTAAACATATCAGCTTAGGAGGCAAGATTAAACCACCTTACCAACTTAATCAGTTTAAGCTGATGAGATGTGAATCCACAAAGTCTTAGAGCTGGACGCATCTTATAGAAAATGACTTGAAGTTGCTGTTTGAAACTTCTGACAATCTCTGAATTTTGTCTTCCCTTTCTTGCTCCTGAAATAATCCATCACGCCATTCACTGAATTTGTTTTTCATTCGTTCAGTGAACAACACATCTGCGATGCTGACTGATGCTATGTCTTTGACATTTTTATGCCCAGTCTTGAATCTTCATCTAACCACTCATCATCATTACTTGAATTCAAGCACCTTATAGCTTCACTTTCTTGTTCTCTGGATAAATAAGATATTCCTGACATTATCCAAGGGTACAAATTCTCAAACTACAAGTATATAAGAACTTGAGATGACGTTTGTATCGACAGACCAAATGCCACACTATTTACAGACTCTCATTGAAACATCGGCCATCTACTAAAATCCAGTTGCTGAAATTATGGGCAGGATTATGGGTATTTATTTCCCTAAATGACCCAAAATGTTTCCAGCTTGCCGATCCAAAACCTTCAGTTTATGGACCATTTTTCTCAGAACAATGAAAGCATTCAAATTACATGCACCCTATAGTAAGGTTTCCACATCTTTACTTTCCCAAGCAAAGAAATTTTTAGAGATTAGAATAAGAGTACCTTCACATAGCTTTGAATGGGTCATTGGCAGAAATAAATTATCCAAACCAATATAATTACAAGCTTGCCACCAAAGGCAACCACAGCAAAGAGAAGGGAAAGTAGTAAGCCCACCTTCATGTATGCATGCATTAAAATCAAACTGGTATTTAGCCAAAAAATCAATTGAAGATGTCTGGCAGAGAAACTCATTACGAGGACCCAAGCCCGCAAGCTCTTCACGTGGAAAAACATAAAAATTGTACCTGTCAAAAAGCATTTTCTTAATCTGAACAGAAGCCATATAATCCCATTCATACAAAGAAAATAAATTAAAATACTAGAAGAACTGTATTCCACAAATGAAGCACATGGAAAGCTTCTTAAAGCAGATGCCTCACGTTGTAATAGAGAGAACCCAATGGTTATGCTGATCATGGAAAAGTGAGCGTGTGTGGCCTGTAACAGAATAGATTAGAAGGACTAAAGGGATTGACTAACAGTGAGAAAGTTAGTTAAGGGCCGTTAGGATTGGAGCAGGGTATGCATACTGCACACCGTACTCCTAATGACTTGAATGAGAATATTTCCCTTTCCCGCGTCTGATGTCACTTGTAGCTAAGGGAAGACAAATAACTTCTTAAAAGAAGCTCATTTCTATTACTTGGAGGTTGAAAAATTACACAAACATATTCAAAATTCCCCTCCACTTAGCTTACAATTATGTTTTTCGATAACAGCCGTAGTTTCGCCGTCAATGCGAGGCCATGAGCTAACTTCCATGCATCAAATGCCCTACTTTTTGTTACATTTGATAGAATTTTCTCAGATACAAGGAAATGGCAAGGAAAAAATAGCGAAAAACGACACTCACGGATAAGCGACGAACAACTGACTGGCAGAATCCCAGCGGAAGGGACACACGCCAAACTGTACGACGGCGAAACTTATCCGCAGAATCCTTGACCTTGAGGTAGCGTATCGACGAGCGGTCGAACTCGAAGGACTCCCGCCATGGGGCGCTGGTGATTCCGGTCATTTCAAGATCAATGGCAACGAAGTCCGAAGCTCGCACATGGTGACGAAGCTCAGCAATCGAGGCTTCAAAGTTTGATTTGGTGACTGTTTTCAGAGGGAACGCCGGTCCCGATTGAGGTAGTGAAGCAGAGGACGCGGAGCTGAAGGCGCGCGCGATGGCCAACCGGTAACTCTCCGAGCCTTCATCGTCAGTTATGCATTTTGGTGGAACTTGGGTTGGGCGTCTTGCAGGTTTTGGGGAGCATCGAGTTATGCCCCTCGCCCCCTCTCTTCATAATTTCAGAATATTAGACTAGAAAAAGTTAAATTTAATATCAAAAAGGGTGGGGGGTAATTGCAGTGAACTCGCGTGCTCCTTCAAAATTAACTTTTTTGGGTAGTTTTTAACTTTTTTTTTAAAATTAAACTCATTAAAATTTTTAATCGCATTATTTTCCTTCCATTTTTCTTGTACCCAGACGACTTTAAAATTGCTGGCAGAAGAGAAAGGAAAATCAAGCTCTTCACTAGAAAACCCTTCATCGCATCTCACTACTCTAGATGTTTAACATTGTTAAAAATTGAATATTATTATGTTAACTATGATTTTTTTTTTTTTATAACCCAAAGTCTTTCCACGTCATTTTAACTTTGGAATTAATCTTTAGTGAGTCAAAAATATTAAGATAAAAGTCCTCCTAGCGAATATATTTCACAGGATTCAAATTTTTCTTCTCTTTATAGAGTGATTATTATCTCAATCAATAGCTTATTAGTAATTATGATCATATTTTTAATTAGGCTCACCATGATTTTTACCTTGCTGTTGATCATTAGTTGTTGTACTAGTTGATGTATTCTTATAACTCAGCTGCTAATTAGAGAGGTTGTAGTATATGGTTGTGTCTGATAAGTTTAGGCTCAGTTCAGTTGTGTATTTTTCTATTAGTTGGTGCCTAGTGTGTAAGGTCTCTTGTGTGTTCTATATTTCTATAGTATTTTTAGGTTGAACTAACATTTTATTAGTAGCAACTTTTATATAGAGCACATAGGGGTTGGCAAGCCCCTACAGTTATTTAAAAAGTGTTTTTATACAAGTCAAGACAAGCTAATCCTATTACTTAGGTTTCTTGCTAGGTTTTTGTCTGTTTAATTGTATTTAAAGCTACATTTATAAACATTCTTTAAGCTCATAGATACGTTCAGACTTCAGTGAATTTCCTGACGCAACTCATTTTAATTACCCTTTTTGTTAGTTTTAACCGTAAATTTATGTCCATTTTCTCTTGAAAGATTTTATCAAGAACTGGGTTTATAGACACAATTTCTTCGCACATTATATTTACTTTTTGGCCACCACAACATTCTCAGAAGGAGTCATCCTTATCATAAATTATTGAGAAAAAGCTTGGTGGCCAACAAGAATATGAAAATGCTTCGAAGAAATTGACTGGAAAACTAAGTTTTCTATTACTAATATACAAGTTAGTTGGAGGTTGAATTAGATTTTAAATATAAGACTTAATCTATTTTGTCTGTCACTCCTCACAAAATATCTTATTAATTGTAAGAGATTCCCACCAAAAAATAATTTTAATAATCTAACACGCGTGATTAAAGAGGATGGTTTAGGGAGATGAATATGCATTTGTGACAAATAATTAATTTAACTGATTTTTTTAATATTTTCAAATTAATTATTTAACTCTTATATTAAAAAAAGAAGGTAGTGTTTAGCATAATTAAGTCGGCATGATTAAATGACTATGCAAGTTCCTTGCAGCTCATACCAACTATTGTCTCTGATTTGTATTAGATGTTGGACATGAACTCCAACCTTGTCACTTTATTTGGCCTATACTGGCTTTGATGCTTTGAATATAAAATTTACAATGAAAAACCTAAAATGTTGTTCTCAGAGTTCAACATGACTTTATTTTTATTTGGTATCAGGACTTGATTTTATTAAGAACAAGTGGAGGAAAATGACCCGTGAACAAGAAATGTTATTTTTGAGAGTATATATAATACACCTCTAGAGATCTTTATATATTACAAACTAATACATATGGAGTGGCATAACTAGGCTGATTTCAAATAATTTAAACATTTATAGGAGCGGACTAAACAACTAATTAATGACTGCCGTGTAAGCTTAGTTTTATGGTGGAACTTAATGTTCGTATACCCCAAACTTTCGAAGCTCCTCTGAAAGCATGAGCAACTCTGTGTGATAGAAACATTAAATAAATGAAGGATTAATATGATATTTAGTATCTTAAATTTGACCTCATTTTAATTTTAGTTCTTGATATTTGAAACAAGTAATTTTGATTATTGGAATTTAACTTCATTTTAATTTTGATCCATGAAATTTGAAACCAGTTCCCTAAAATAAATCTGACTTTTATTTTGGTCTGCCCACAAAATTTCTTAATTTTTATCCTTGCAATAGTGTTTTTCCCCCTAAATAAAAATTAAAACTAAAATGAAGTCAAATTTCAAATATCAAAAACTTTGTTTTCAAATCCATAGACTAAACTAAAATAAAGTCAAATTATTGGAACTAAAGATAGTGTTAACCCATAAATCAATCTCTCCCTCCGCCTCCCTCTCTCTCCACACATATATAGCATTAAGCTTGAGGTGCAACAACAATATACAATGTATTGTTTATTGTATTACTTCTAGTTTTTAATATAAAAATAATTGACTAATTTAAGTAGATTAAAAAAATTAGTAAGTAGTTATTTGTAATAATTAGGTATTGTCCTTTTTAAAATACTCTTGCTACTATTATTTAATATTGGCTAGAATTACTTTTGATAAAACTTTTAACATATACAACTACACAAGGTCTATTTTAGGAAAAATTTTCATATCAAATTAGTTCTTCTATCAAAAATCGTAGAGTATATTATTTTAGAATAAAACTGTTTCACGCTTTATGAGATATATACATATATATATTGTTCGCTGC